>NC_141267.1:14830000-14855000 GCF_054856545.1 Hippocampus guttulatus
TCCAGCCAGCTTGTCATGTTAGCAAAATCTATGAGGAGGGACTGTCCAGTGGAGGCGGCAGCCAGGATAGTAAGGCCAGTGACAGTTGCTTGGTAGATCATCAAAACAAAACAAAATAAAAAAAAAATGCTACTGTGTTCCTCAACCAAGAAGCTCACATTCATATTGAGATTTTTGGCTGTTAAGCCTTTCATGCACAGATCAATATGTTTATTCAGAACAAAAAACATATAAATAAATAGAAGCACTGAGTCGGGTGGAGACCTCCACAAAGAAAGAACACTTTTTTTTTTTTTTTGCAAGGACTCTAGTACAGTTAAATAGAAATGTTGTCAAGGCACAGGTGGAGGTAAAAAAAAAAAGTGTTTCGGAATTTTGGTATGCAGATGGTATGTCTGAACTGGAAATTGGCGAACATGATGCACTTGAAATATTTTTTCCCCCCTCGCACATAAACATGTATTTCCTCTACACCAAAAATGTCATTATTAAAAGCTATATTAGGGCATACTATCCCACCGTGTGACCTATTATTAAATCTATTCATCACAATTGTATATAAATCGGCATGTATTGTATTGTATTGTATTTCATGTCATCATATTTTTCTTCATTCAATGTGAGGTGAGTTCAATATTGCATACAGACGTTTAAATTCAGGACCATGCATATGGTCAGACGATTAAGACAATAAACCCCCAATGGAAAATGCAGGGGAGGGGGGAGCGTTTGTCCTATAAGGGACTAAAAGGTGACCCACCAGTAGCATTGCCAGTCTTAAAGGGACAGTACAAAAAAACATGTTCGAAATACAAAGACTTCCCATAAGATTTGCACAAATTGCCTCATTCTTACAAAGGGGCCCCACAGCGAAGAGATGTACACTGTACTGTAGGAAGGGGGAGGGGGTTGGCTCTCCTTCTGGTGGGGATTCGATGCTGATGAGGTCGGTAATGGGGGAGAAAGGGGAGGGTGAGGGGGAATAGATTGGGACCCCGCTCTTCCCTAAGCACTTCTTCCACATGCGCCAATTTATTTCCACGCGCCTTTGCTTTGACCCGTCTCCAGCCAATGACGATAAAATCACATCGCCGCCAGAGTGTCGCACATCTCGCCTCGGTACGACTTCCTTGTTTAGTTTTTATCGCTGCCGTTGCCCACGACGCAGAGGGTGCAGTGTTTTAATCCAAAGGGCGAAGGGACACCTTATGACTCAGATGAATTGTACCTGTGACATCGTGCGTAAGCTATGAATATGCAAATTAGGAGGGAGGCGGGACTGGGAACATCTATTCATACTCACGCTCATTCATTTGTGCTTTTGCTTCAAACACAATCAGTGAAGAGGCACACTTGCACACTGTGATCAGCATCGGCAGTTGTGCGCATTTTTTTTTCTTCCCACTCTTGGATCAAGATAATATTCTGATACAGACATTGTGCAATCACTATGCTTGAAGAAGAAAAAAAATCCCCAAATTGGCAACTAAAATATCAACGTATGGTACTGGTGTATTGTTATTAAATGATATGATGCATATAAATATTATCCCATTATAACAACAAGCCACAGGTGTCAAACTCGAGGCCCGGGGGCCAGGTCTGGCCCACCACATCCTTTTGGAAAGTTTGCAATAATCACAATGCTGGAAGCAAAAAAAAAAAAAAAGCATATCATGATAAATGGCAGCAGCAATCTTGACATTCGATGTCGATACAATACATCACGATAATAGAAACCTGAAACAAACCTGACCAGCGTGTCTGCAGCATATACAACAGAGGCCTGCACATGTGGCCGAATGCACGCAGCTGTAGCAACAAATGCACTCATTACAAACACAATGCTGTGTAATAGGAAATAATCCAGATTGAGGGAAGGGGGGTGTGGGGGGGGGGGTATAAACGTATTCGTAGACAGCTGCGTGGCATGACCGCCTCAAACAAAAGGAATACACGGAGCCAAAAACACAGATGGAAAACACTCCCTCTGTCTGTTCTCCTCACACACACACACACACACACACACACACACACACACACACACACACACACACACACACACACACACACACACACACACACACACACACACACACACACACACACACACACACACACACACACACACACACACACACGCTTCCTTCTCATCCTCCTGTTGTGTAAAGCAGATGCAGGCAGCCCGGCAGAGATAGAGTGTGTGTCAGTCCACACGAAAGCAGCCATGTGACTAAAAATAAATGAATCCTCAGGTGAGGGAGAGCCACGCTCAAAGGTCTTAAAATAGCCGCTCAAACAAAGGCACGAAACAAACGAGTGAGTGGGTTTTATTTTCAAGAGGAAACCACCCACCCGACCATCCTCCCCGCCTCACCCGCCCACCCTTATCACTCTTTCATGGCAGCTACTCCCCGGTTGCTAGGTTACGACACTTGTGGCCGCCATCCTCGGCCCAGAGGTGCTCTTGCTTGTGCATCATGTTTTTTTTTTGGTTTGTTTTTTAAATGGGGTATATTTGCGCTGTGATTTAGGGAAGCATCGGGAGCACAAGTGAGGAGGTGGGGGTCGAATGTAGGGTGCCTCCAACAGTTCAATTTGTAAGACCACAGCTCGTGTTTGGCATGTGCCATGGCAACAGAGAGGACGCTAATTTGAGTGTGCCGTCACTGCGGGGGGAGGTGGATGGAATGGCAGGCCCACATGGATGCTCATGTCTTTGGGTTGTGAAGGGAATGTAATATGGAGTCATCTGCTTGCGTTTTCAAACGTTTGTACCCATCAGCCTTTCACAAGGTGGACCAACCCTTAGCAGTGCAATGATAGGTGGGGGAGGGGGCTCGTTTGACATGGGGAACATCATTTTTTTGCCATACAAGATTAAGGTGTAAATGCAAACTCAATAAAAAAAAAATCCTCAATTTGTTATTTGTGTTATTCCGCATTTTCCAGAAATAACTTTCTTCAGGCTAACAATAAAAGGTTATAGCGCCCTCTATATCTTTGGCATGCTCCTGACAGGATGCTCATGTCTTATGTATGAACTGGTCATGGATTAGAATGAGATTTTTTTTTTTTATCCCCATAGCGGAGAAAAGTGCTTCTAAAAATAATTATTTTATTTATGGATGCGGCTTCAAACAATCTTGTAGCACTGGCACCGTTGGCAAAAAGAGGACTTTTTTTTTTTATAGTGCCTGAGGGAAGCAACTCACAAAGTGAAATAAAACACAAAAGTGACTCATGCACTTTAGTGAGAACAGTTGCTACCGTTGATGTTCAGCTCTGCATACTTTGGGCTCCTTGTGTGAAGCAGCGGTAGAGCTGCTCACTCGGTGAAGGTGACTCTCTGATGTGACGAATGATCCCATCAGAGAGGCCTTGCCCGGGCGCTATGAAGTGAAAACCCATCTTATCATACTGGGTTTCTTAAGCCACATTCCTGACTTTCCTGAGTCTTTGGAATGAAACATAATAAAAGGAGCATTTCCTCTTAAAGGGATACTTCACATACTGTATGTATGCCATTTGCAGTAAAAAGTTTGTTTTCCCTACAATTCATTTGATAACTCCAGGATTCTGAATGTACATTTCATAACTTTAAAAACTAGGTTTTAAATAAATATAGCCTAGCCGCCATGGTCATTAATTACATCACTAGATAGCCGTCACGTGTGTCAACTTTGGACTAGACTGCACAAAGGTTTGACAAGACACACAGATCCTCCCTCTGTGGGTTCAATTCGTCTCCCACCTCACTCGCAAAAGATCCTCGGCACGGCGTTGGTTTGTAATCACCTACATGATGTGTCCCCTCTTCAACTTAAAATCACTCCTTGTCCAGCAAGTATTCACTGCGCATGCATGCGTGCCTGCCTGTCTTTGTGCGCACCTTGTCCACACACTTTTTTAAAAAATGTGGAATAACATGCCAGTGTTCCCCTTGTTTGCTGTTTTTAGGCAACTACTGAAAAATGTTTACTGGGGATTTTGGCTTTTGTTTTCTTTGTGTCCTCCTTATTTTCCAATGCGTGTCTATTTTCCAGCAGTAAATTGCACGACTTCCAACATGGACATACCTGTGTGGTGAAAATGTTGCCATAAAAATGAAATATATCAACATAGAGGTGAATTTTTCAGGACCGGGCTATAGCCCAACTTTTCCAAGCATGCCACAGGAGTACACAGGAGTACAAAACGGACACACACTAGCCGAACATGGACTTTAAGTGGTTCTATTTTGGTAGACAGCACAACTGCAAATGCTAGCACACCCTAATTTTCATATCAATGCAAAGCTTGCTGCACGTTTGCCAATTTGGCAGAGTGGTCTATGCAAAACTGGACGTTCCAGCACAGGGTTGATGTTTGTTGGTCAAAAATTGGTCTAAACTCATGCCTGCTAAATCCATGTCTGAATACTGGCACAGTTGGTCTAACATGGTTTGGGTGAATTTGATTGGTGCACAGGCACACAATGTCATAGTCTTGCCCATGTCTTCTTGGGTAGTGCTAAGCTAAAACATGTGCCAGTCTACAACATGTGCTGAGCTAAAGCAGATATGTAAGCAGTTAAATTCGTGCAAACAAAATTTTATTTACATGATACTCAGCAGTTTCCATGTAGTAAAATCAAATGTATTAATAATCAAAGTGGTGTTACCAGGTGTAGTGAGCTTTCTTTGTCTCAGAGGTGCACGCATGTTCTGTGATTCAACTGGCAAACCACGATCAGCCTAAAGCCTTCCATCTTAAAGCTGACCAGGGTTGTACCATTTTGGATCAAGGCGTAGGGGTGTTTTTTTTAGCTTGCCTTTAGCGTGTTTTAAGAGACTAAAATTTACATTTGATGGGAGAATATCACAGTGAATGTGAATCATTAGAATCATTGAAGTATAGAGGGTGGCCCGGTTATAAATATGGCAGGTAGGAGCATTACACTTGATTCTTGTTATAATTTTTACTTTGATTGGCCATAATTGAAGTCAGCTGTGAGCACTCATCGCAGCACAGCCCTCCCTTTCATCGGTCCACTGGACTGCGCTCATCTGCAAAATTACCAACATCGGGTCTAACCTGGGTCCGTGCGGAGATACATCACATTGCATGCTGGATTCACATTGGTCAGGAAAATGGAGCGCTAGGTGTCAAGTATGCTCAAGCGTGCTCCGAATTGACAATGTGATGAATTTACCATAAACTACTGACGACAAAATATACTTTTTCTCATCATATTATTTACATACACAGTTGAATGGAAAGCGTGTCAAGATATGATTAATCAAAATATTGATCTTTTGAACTTTGACCACACCTATCAGTAACTAAAGTTCAAACAAATGTGCACCACAGGTCACAGATATTTTATCCGGTGACGGTGTTGAGGTCAAATTTCAAATTAAGGAACGTGCCGTTTCCTTTCCCTCCCGTGGCTCCTGGAGGCATGCTGGACATTGTTTACTGGTCACTGAGTTTTGCCTTTGCCTCCCTCTGGCCAGCAGGGAGTTGGCTTGCTTTTAAAGGCCGGGCCTGGTCCAGGTGATTTAAAGCAGCCTGAGCTTTAGCCGCCCCATTCCACCAGTTCCTGTCTTTCATTTGTGCACCAGTTAAAAAAAAAAAAAAGATCACAGTCCTTGTGTTTCATTCTCCTCAGGAGGTTGTAATTGAAACCTGGGGAGATTTACTGGGCAACCTTGTGTGCCAGGAGATGCTTTTATTGGTTCTTCATGCCTTTATTTTTGGGTTGCACGACAATCTTGCAATGCACAAGTCAATTCGGAAACATAAGAGTAGTCATTTTTTGGTCTTTTCGCTAATCCTTTTGCCACATAAAGTCATTGAGGTATCAATTGTGGGATGTACACACTGGTCCTGGGCTGGAATAGCACTTCACAGGCGCCAGGTTGACTCCATGCAAAGCAGATGTTCTCAGAAACGGTGCTGATCACAGGAAAGCAAAAACTGAGCATGTTCGCTTTTCCAGTAAATATTTTCGCTGTCAAGAAAAACGCAACATCCTAATATTATTTGGCTGCAATTTCTGGAAAAGAGCAGCAACATTTGATACATTTTAGTTTTTCAAATGCCTTCACATCTTTGGAAACAAAGTGCAATTAAAAAAAAAGACCTCGGCAAGAATAGTCATTGTGTTGCAGTTATGTGTAATGTTGCATGTAAAAAGTTATCTTACATTGGAAAAAGTCATATTACAGTATTTCATGAATTAAGTTTTATAAGAGGAAAGCGATGTGGGGGTTACAAGAATAAGGGTGTAATATTGCTAGAAAAAGTCAATTTTTTAAATGTATTGATCTCGGTATTACTGGACGGCTGTGCAGACAACGGAAGTTCAAATAGTTGTTTGGGAATTGTGTTTTCTTTTACTCTATACACAGCGCTTGGTGTCTGTTTTTGCACACCGCGAATACACCTGAAACCAATACTAAAACGAATAAAAACTAAAAAGTAGCATTTCTGGAAAAATATGACACAAATAAAAAACACCAAACCGCTTTCAAAAACTAACTGCACAATAATAATAATAATAATAATTTTAACCCTGGTCCTGACCTATTTGCGATTTGTTGAATAGCCCCTTCCTCAGAGTGTAGCACTACCTTTCCAGTCCACATAATAGAGACAGAACCAGACTCCTTTGTAACATTATAGTAGTCCCCATTTTCTGCTGCTCTTCTCTGTTGTTTTTGTGTGTTTGTTTGTTTTTTTGCTCTATAGTTCTGCTCTCCTTGTCGCCTCTCAAACCCTCTTATGTCCACCTACATTCCCAATAAAACATAGATAACCACAGAGGAGGGGTATGTCAAAATCCCCCTGCTGCTCAGAAAAACGGAAACAGGGAAACAGATCAGCCAAACACGACGCATACACTGGATTCTTTTGGCGGGGTCGAGAGAGGGCGGGGGGGGGGGGGGGTAGTTTTGCCGCTGGCTAGCAGATGCTAAGCAGGAGACAAAATATCTTTTTAGGAAGTCAATGAGAACCAGAGCTTCTATGAACTTGTCCTTCATAAAGCATGCAGGCAGGAAAGGCTGAGGGTCTGCTAGCAGAAGTGAGACCTTTATGGGAGAGAGGGGAAAGAGAAAAATGGTAGGTTGCAGTGGGGAGTGGTGGTTGGGTGACACCCCTTGGACAAAGTACTCGTCCCTTCAAAGGGAGGAAGACGAGGGCGTTGCTATGTCCCGCGTCTGTGAAGCGAACACATTTATTTCGACGCTCTGTGTTGTCATTTTCTTTTAAGTCATCCGTGTTGAGAGATGTACGGTTTGCGGGGGTGGAGATGAATGCTCCCCGTTAGCCCCGTGGCAAGGACTTTTTAGAGCCAATAAAACTCACTCAAGCAGACCTGTGATTGATCTTGTGTCAGCGGACGTCTGATGCTTGCTGCCACATATGCTCGACTTCTACAGGTATGTTGGCACCTGCAAGAAGCGCTCCTCCAGCAGGTGGCGATGCCTCTAGGTAGAACGTAAACACAGGAGCAGGCCATTTCACTTAAAGTCACATTGGTCACAAATTACGCTTCGTGACTTGATTAGTTACACTTGCACAATATCTCCGTCTATCTGAGGAGCATGAGCCATGTCTCATATAGACCCTTGATCTGATAACTCTTTCATGACAATATGGCACACTCCAAAGAAGTAGCCCCCGCTCTAGCAGATACTATCCATCCGTCCATTTTCCGATCCGCTTTATCCTCACAAGGGTCGCGGGGGCGCTGGAGCCTGTCCCAGCTGTCGTCGGGCAGTAGGCGGGGGCACCCTGAACCGGTTGCCAGCCAATCGCAGGGCACGCAGAGATGAACAACCATCCACGCTCACACTCACACCTATGGACAATTTAGAGTGTTCAATCAGCCTGCCATGCATGTTTTTGGAATGTGGGACGAAACCAGAGTACCCGGAGAAAACCCGCGCGGGCCCAGGGAGAACATGCAAACTCCACACAGGAAGGTGGGATCAAAGTCATGACCGCTGCACTGTGAGGTCAATTAAATCACTGGGCCGCCGCAGATGCCCTCCCTCACTTTAAGAAAATATATATGCGTCCCCTCATAGAGACCCTTGAATAGTTAACCCTCCAACATCCAAATAAGTCACCTCCACTGCCGTAGATATAACCACTCCTGTTAAACCGCTCTCTGTCTTTCAATCAACCTAGCTAGCTAGGTATAGCTCTTTTCTAACTCAGATACCCAAAGTACTTCCTACTGTTACCTGGAGGTTCAGTATCTTGCTCAGACACTTCAACATAGTTGCAATGGGCGGCGATCGAATCACCAACCGCTGGGTTGTGAAACAACCACTCCACCACTAAGCCATGCCGCTATCTTTCCAGCCATTTAATTAAATGCCTCCCTGCAAATCACCGTTCGAGGTTGGTTTTGTGCCAGCTGCTTCCCCGCATCTGTGCAAGGTACAATGAAACTACTAAATGGTGAAATGACGCTCCACCAAACTTTTTTATTTTTCACATTTGTTAGTAGTTCCGCCTCAGTGGAGGTGAGCAGTCCTCTGAGTGCTATTCCACTTTCTCCTTGTAATGCTCTATTTTGTTGCTAGCCATCTACTGAAGATCCTCGGAAGCGCTCCAGTGGGGATACATCCGAGTTTGTGGCCGCTACCAGAAGTCCCTGTGGCGGGAAGCGTGGGACGTCGCTGTGGAGTAGTTTCCTGGCCAATGTTTGCGGGATTCCCTCTGTTTAACCCCACTCGCTTCCTGTCCCGGCAAGGAAGAGTGACGCACTCGCCAGCGACTCCCCTGGCAGGATACACAAGCCTGCTGTGCTTTATGACTCATGTAGCAACCTTTGGCCAAACCTTCATAACAAAACTCTTGTCGTCCAATAGAGTCCAAGGGGAAATTTAAATGCTCCAAGAAAAGAAGAGAAAAAAACCTCTACACTGATCCAGAAATCATTCAGCTTCAGAGTCATCCAGCCACATTTTCAGAGAAGTTTTGAGACAAAAAATAAATTCAAACAGGGAAAACAAAATCATTAAATTTTCTAATTAATTGTCATTAGTCGCCACGACGAAAGACATTTTATTAAAACTATTCTATTAATGTACAGTGAAACCTTGATTTCGCAGACTAATCTATTCCAGAAAGTCTAACGAAAACCAAATCCAAAGCAATGTTTCCCATAGAAAATAATGTAAGTGCAATGAATCTGTTCCAGAAACCTACAAACATCAACAAATAGCATAGCTCTACCTTTACAAACAAAACCTGTTTGAAATTCATCGATATGACTAACTTGACTTTTACCTTTTTTGTAGACGCTTGACGGTGTATACAGTGGGGGGGGGGGGGGGGTAAAAGGCGAGCCATTATCCAAGCTATTTCTTGAATTGTATGCTGTTAGATTAATCAGTTGACTCTGTGAACTTTAATGTTACATTAAAATGAATGAACAGACTGCAAGACAAATTCCACAATGCAAGCTTTTATGAACAACTTAAGGCAATAACAAACCTCCAGGTGTGCTCAGCAACACCTAGTTAAGTTGGTGCAACATCAGTGTAACATCGTGTCAAAAGTCAGGCCTTCAAAATCAAATCACTAATTGTCTTTATTTACAGTTTAACCACACTTTATTCTGTGGTGGTGTATTAAACAGTCACACTTTAACTACTAACTGAGATGTATAGTGAAACTGTGTTGTTATAATGGAAGCCTTTACTTTGAAGGTCTGATGTTTGACAGTATGTGTTCTGCAGATGTTGCAGAGCAGTCCACGAGCGTTGTTTTTTTAGGGGGTTGAAATCAAACTGCCATCCAAACACAAGGATACAATTTAGATGGTGAAAATTGTTTCAAAACCGAATCGTACAAAAACTAGAGCATACCGAGGTTCCACTGTATTACATTAATTTGGTCACCAGATTCTCATGAACATTTCAGTTGCCTAATTGTGCATCTACTCAAAGGATGAACAATATTCAGGTATAAATTAAAATATTTCATTGTAAACTCTGCAAATCTCTACGCCCGTCACTGTGTATGCACGCCAACTAATGCGATGACTGACTGTTGTTGCGGAGCAGCTTCCTTCCTCCCTGTTCATTTTCATCGCGGGCCCCTCAGACAGAGATGGGGGCCCGGGCGGTGAGCCTGGACTACATCAAAAACACAACAGACGCTACAGCCGGAAGACGGGCAGGAACCGGTGTGGCTCGTTGCTGTTATCAGGAACCTGACCTAGAATGAGCACAGACTGGCTGAGTGCTCGCCAGATGGGGTGGGGGGACGTAAAACTAACATCCAGTCCGCTTTTGTCCGCGAACAGAAGATCACCCACCTGTGTTTTTTTTTGTGTCTGATTACTTAATGGGTCTCTCTTTGTGTAGCGTAGCGTCATTATCCCAATTTGTCTGCAATCCGTTCTCTTGTGACACAGCATCACATGGAGGAAAATATGTTTTCTGGTTCTTTGCGAGTGCAGTCACGTTAACATTATTGTCAGATGGAATTCACCCGAGGGAAGGCATCCGCCAAGGCCAAACAATACATTGAAAACACACAGATGTAATGCAGTTAATTACACAAATATGGAAAATGAAATTCATGTCAGGAGTTCATTTAAAAAAGGTGAAACTCATTTTACATATACAGTGAAATATTCTATTTTATTTTCCATCATTTTGATGATTAGAAATGAGTATTTTGCTATTTATTCGATGACTGCAGAATCTTTTCAGTGATATTCTAATTTATTAACATGTCCTTGTAGGTTTTCATCTTTTTTTCTATTCACCTCCTCAACATCTTGGCATGAAATGCTAACATGTCATCACTGAACAAGACCAGACGAGACCTAACGGAACTAAGCTGGAGTGGGGCTGGAGGTGGCAAGCCCAGACTGGACCGGATCAGAGCCGCTGTCAACTGTCCATCAGTCTGTCTGGGTTGTATCGATCTCTCCGATTGATCCGAGGCTGTGTCCATCTGCCTGACGAGGGCCCTTAATGCCGCAGAGTACACACGAGCTGAGGAGGCGGCAGGACGGGGAAGATAAACAGATAAGGAGTCCGATAATGATACTGCAGGAAGTGGGTGGGAGGGGGAACGTCGTGAATCTCACCAGTATGGTCTGGACAGCTGGTGTTGATAACTAATCTGCCCCATTTGCCAGCCGCTTTTTTGTCAAACATGAAACCGGGCAACGTGATATAGCGCAAATTAATAAATGAACAATTTCTTGCTCAAGGGAAATCCCCCCCCCCCTCCCACTCCCCCTCCCCCTCCTCACTTTCTCCATTGGGGCCCCCTTTCACACAGCGAAACAATAGACACTGGGAAGGGGCCTTCACTTGCTCCCTCAAGTGCAATACATATCAGACGGCTGAGAACCACTTGATTGAATAATGAGATGGAGAGAGGATACGTGGCCCTTGAAGAGGTACACGATATCGGACCCCAGGGTTGGCCTTTTTTCGCCCGGGGGTAAAATGAGGTGGCCTTGTTCAACCAGGTGGGTGGTAAACTCATGGAGAACAGTCTGTTTTTTCAGCCCCGGGACTTTGGGAGCATCATGTCAGGGTAAAGTGGTGCAATGGCCTGGGGTTGGGATACGTAAGGTTGCGGCGTTTCTGAAAACACTCCACCTATGTCTTTGAAAAGGACGGCTGTGATCAATGCAATTGATGACGAAAGGTGAAAAGAATGTTGTGAGAGCACGTCGGGTGCGGAGTGATGCGACAGATGTAGCATAGTTGATTAGCGGGTGTTGGGACTGTCTGTGGGCTTGGCTGAGGTAAAGTGGCAGGTGGGGCAGCGAGTTGGAGCGAGCAACGCAGTTAAGAGCGAGGAGGAGTGGAACAGGCATGCTAGCTATGTGATGATTATCAGAAAACAGAGGGCCCGTCTGTTCTCCGCCCCGCATGCCCCGGGTTGGGCTCAAGCTTAGACGGGGAGGGGGGCGAGCGTTGGTTCGGGTGTGTGTTGTTGCAAACTGCATTTGGCGGCCAAGCAGGTGTGCAGGGAACATGGGTGGGGGGGGGGGGGTGGATGGGGGCGTGACAGCCGGGGAAATCTACACTTTGAAAATGAAAAGAAAGCAGAGCGATATGCAGGACAGACAAACAGATTCTTCAGGGCCAGTGGGTTCACTTTGGAAATGTTTTTTGTTTCTGTTGTAAGGTTTCGGGTATTGAAATAACTAATTGGGGCAAACATATTTTCAGTTCTTTCCTAAGCAGAGGAGTTTGGTAGCAAAAGGGTGGAGCTCTACGTAGTTCATTAACAGTAGGTATTGAAAATGAAGAAATGTTTCTTTTTGAGAAGACGTTCCCGGTATTTTGATTGATGGGAGTCTGTTTGCTTATTCGATGAGCAGGCCTGGACTGGCCATTAATCCTATCAGGCAGATGCCCGGTGGGCCAGCGTGTATAGGGGCCAATACAGTGCAATAAATACATCTTTATTTCCTTTTTGTAATTACGATTTTTTTCCCTCCTTTTGCCCATTTAGTCATATACAATATATAAAGTAAATTTAGTAAATTAGTCAGAAGTGGCACTGGCCAGGGGGAACATCTAAATGTCAAATGTTTGACGGCCGCTCTCCAGTCCCCGTTGCCGACTTTCAAAGCGTGACGTCCATTGTACAAACCCCTGTGCCTCCCGTTGTCTATGACGTGTTGGCGCGTGTCGAGGAGGCTCCCCCAACTCTCTTTGGAAGTGGTTGTTTCTAAAATGTGGTTTTCTCTCGTTGAACAGAAAGTTATGTGCAAAACTCGGTCAAAAATATCTTTCTTATAAACCGGTTCTTTGTGTTGTCTGAATTAGTTGCGGACAAAGTTAAATGTAAAAAGAGCATGGTTAATATTCCCAAATGTTAGTGGCCAAAGAGTCACGTGTTGGGGGAAATTGTTGGCCTTTTTTTACTGCGTCATGGTCATCTTTTTTCAATTCATCAGTGGGTGAACCAGGCATTATCTTGAATTTGGAAACAAAACACATTTGAAAGCTCCTTTATATAAAGCCTTAATTTCCCATTTTTTATTGGAAGCACCTCTTTTGTCCTTTGCGCTCACCCATAACTTAGCCTATCACGAAATATTTCAATCGTGCAGAGAAAGAACTCAGGTCAACTAGTGCAGCCCAGAGTTCAAAGCAAACAAGGTAAATCAGCATTTAGCTGTTAAGCTGCACGCAAATGGAAAAAGCTAACAACAAAAGCGAATTCAACCTAAAGTATACATGCTTTGAAATCCAGATTGAAAACTATATTTTTTATACCTGTGATTAAGGGCTTTTGAATATTTTTTTTCCACATTTAAAACACCCAAACAAGTCCACCTTAATAATGCTCCAGCTAGCTTTATGCTTACATGTAATGAAAAACACCATTGATGGCCCAACACTTAACTATGATAATGGACTCACACTTTATCAAATGGATATTTGAACACAAATGGTGGAGCAACATATTGTCACAGACAGACAACACGCACAGCCGTATATTCTTTATCCTCTACAAAAAAAGGACAAATATCACAGCAGGTTACTGAGTCTGAGTAGTTATTAATATAAACTATTTTTCATTTGTGTCTGTTTCACTGTATTGTACTGCCCCTGGGGCAGCACAATCAACTGAATTGAAGCATCACATCATGATGTCAAGGTACCACTGTTATCATGTGTAGCTGTCAATAGACTGCTTATAGCTAGCATAGCTAATGTTTTTTTTTAAATTGTCATGCACTGTATGGGTTTTTTTGCTACATGCCATGCTACTGCCTAATCTGGCTGCTGTCTTCATATAGCTATGCATTTATTTATTCACATATACTGTAGTTTGTATTTCATGTGTGCATAGATGATGTATTATTTACTATTGATGCGTAGTTGAAGTATTTGCCGCTGCTCCTAATGTTGTAAAATATGTACGGTACATAAATAGTTGGGGATTTTTGGATTGGTGTTTGCGACTAGTATCCACTTTGGTGTTGTAAAACCGGAATTTCCTCATTGCGGACTAATAAAGGCTTATTCTGTTCTATTCTACGCCGTTAGCGTGACAGGCAGGCCTATTGTTTTGAGATCTAATAATAAGCACACCGTTAATTGAATACATCACTCAGAGTGTAATCAAAACAGAGCATGATTAATTTTTGTAAAAAGCAAAAGTTTTGCGATCGTCTTTGTAGTGGATCTAATGAGTTGCAATATGTACCTAATGTTGAGATCCGTCAGCGTTGCTACGCAAAGGAAACACACACATGCACGCGTACACAGAGCAGTCTGCTTCTGCTGCAGAGGAAGTGATGGTTTTCGTGTTTGTGTTGAGAGACGTCCAAAGCGTGCTTTCATTTAGAGAGGCATGTCATTACAAAACGTGGCTCACGCGAGCTGCCCTGGCAGCTCTTTTTTTTTTTTTTAAATAGCACTGCTGAGACGCTTCAAGGAGCTTAAGTCCACCACTCCCCTTTGCAAATAAAGCGACACACGGTTGGTATGTTGAGTTTCAGCTGCACATGTGCAAGTAACTCTGCCTGCTTGCTATAATGAATAACGTACGCTGAAATGCCTGAACCAAGTGTAGTTCGGGTCGTTTAATGCTCTTTATGTTCTATGCTTCAATGAAATATGGATCAATATCTGGAGACAACACATGACGAGTGTCACCACATGAAAACAAATAGCTAAGGCATTAATCCAAACTGTCGGTCTCAAACTGAGGGTCCCCCGTGGGTGAAGCTTGCGGGCTTGCAAAATAATTTATAATAAAGTATGATATATCATATATTTTTAAAAAGTGCTACAAATACCCACATATGGGGACTGACACCAAAAAAACATAAAAACATACTAAACTAATTACTCCCCTTTGAAGAAATGGGCTTCTTCCTTTTTTTTGTGGTTCAATTCAAAGTAATACAGTACAATGGACTCTATCTGGTGCTTTAAAAAATGATACATGGTACTAGTTTTTCCCATTATAGCGTGCCAACAAATGTGCAATGCTCACTCTCTTGGTTTGAAATGAACGGTCGCCATTTCATTATTTTTGTGATGGTCCTTTTTGGTCGCCTTCGCTCCGAGTGCGGCCGAGGGAAAGTATGACTTTTTACACTGAAAAAAATGTCTGTTATTGTCTATTAAGACTTTTATTCTTGAAAACAATATTTTTCTCATAGCATTCCGACACACACATACACACATATATAAGCCATAATATATATATTTTTTTCTTATTTTTTTTAACATAACATTACAATTTTCTCAAAAATAGGTAACTTTTCAATTCCTATGGCATTTAGAGGTCGACTTGGTAGTTATGTTTAAATAGCATTAGAATGATGAGAATGTACTCCCAACAAATTATCCGCCTTTTAGAATCCAAAGGTTTGCGAACGCCTATTCTAAAGTAAAGTGTGTTAGTGTGCGTCCACGTGCGAGTTGGTGTGCTTTTGCACTCTCACTTGGCTCCAAACAATGAGCACATCTTGCACCAACCCCAGTCATGAGGACGTTGATGAATCGGCTCCAAGGCGAGCCACAATTAAGATTGGATCAGGATAAAGGTGCAAGCTGAATGATTTTCATGAGCGCCACCAAAACATTCCTCCGCCAAGTGGCTTTGCCTTCCGAACACGAAAGGAGTCGGCTTCCGTAAGTTGCTTGTGCATTTAATTAATGATCCTGACAAGTTTGCGTGAGTGTGTGTGTGTGTGTGTTATTTGTGTCTTTCTATGAGGTAAATAGGACAGATGAGCTGGGAGACTCATTAAAATGTGAAGAACAGACACGAGATCCCATCTTTTTTCTTCTTAGAATTGAAACACTTCTGCTTTTGGAACATCCGCTGTCAAAATCAACTGAATGACGGTTTCCTAAAAAGTGTCTCATTCAAGTCACAACAGGTTCTGCTTTTTAATCTTGCTCAATATCGCCACGTTAAGGTTATTTTAGTATGTCATCAATTACCAGAGCGGTTTTGCAGCCTCCCTCAGGGGTGGGGGCCACCAGGGGACCTCAAGAAGTGTGCAGAAGCTGGAGAAGAATAAATAAAAACGATCTATTTTTAAATCAACAAAATATTTTGGGAAATATATAGTCTGACGAAGCTATAAGAGAACACTTTGGCCAAAATCCCTTAAAGATGCTGCTGACTGCATCATGCTTTGAGGCTGTTTGTCTTGAACTGGAACTGGAAGCTACACCAAGATGGAAGGGATTATGAATCCCAGTTCCAAATACCAGACAACGTTCATACAAAACCTTTTAGCTAGAAAAAAAAAAAAAAGTAAATCCTAGAACAGCTGAACTTTATTTGGGGTTGATCTTTGGCACTTTGAATGGTTGCAGGTGTGCGCTGACTCGTTTAATATGAGTGTGAATGTGATTGGTTCAATCTGAACGCAGCCACATTATCCAGTTACAAGAGGGTGTGCAGACTTATGCCACCGTGTTATTTCGGTTGATTATTTTTACTTCCCCTTTTTACTTTTTTTTAAAAATTGAGTTGTACATGTTATAGATCACATTAATAGCGGAAAATGTTTCTACGTCACAAATGGCATTTGAACAGGGGTATGAAGACTAATTTTCAATTAGAATGACAGTAAACAGAATGTTAAATAAAAACATCGCACATAGTGTCAATTAAAAGTGCAAATTATTAGTTTGGGAAGAATGCAAAACAGAATAATAAGAGAAGAGGTTCATTTGAGTCCAAACAGGCTGTGCAAGCTGATTTTTGCATGAGTACAAATTTTTGAATGATTATTATTAGTAATAATCGGTGGATAAATATTAGTCATAGCAGTAGTAGTTGTAGAACTAGTGTTTTGTGTGTGTGTGCGCGTGTGTTTGGTTTTTTTTTCCTTCTGTTTACTAACTTTCATGAGTGGGGAAAAATGCTACAGTTTAAATGAAATAAGGGAATACGTCAATACATGCTTTTCACTGATCACTTGTGAAAAATTTGCAACTTTGTCCAGAAATGTGTTTATTGCCATTAAACAAGCAAAACATTTGGTTCATACAGGGTTTGCGCTCCTCAACAAAAAGTTATACTGTATTCACAAATGGTTTGTCCGGCTGTTTTTAGATGATCGTCTGACTACTGGAAGCAGTTTTGGGAGTGTTCTATGTCTCTTCCATTGTCTGCATACCAAACTGAAACATCAACACAGTCGTGAGTGGAACCCTAACCCCAACATTTTCCATTATATTCGGATCAGGTTTCTTTTGACACCTATCCAAAACCAACATTTCCTCCTTCCTGTGACATTTAGATAGCATTGCCAAATTGACACACAACACTCCAATTAGATTTGCTTGGAGCACGTGAACACAAACATTTGTTCAGGTCCTCGAAATTCCTACTGTGGAAAAGTTTTTGTTTGTTTGCACCACGGGATGTTGAAATGTGTCTTGGCCGCAGTCATTGGCTCTTTTTTTTTTCTTTTTTTTTTTAAGCAAAAGTTCCAGGCAAGAAAACTGCAGACAGAAAAACGTGATTTGATGACTTAATAGCTCACTCAACGGTACATACTTGTTGGTGAAGCAAGGGTCATTTTTGTTCTTTGTTAAAATAATTTCCTCTTTTGAAATGTCTGCAATACCAATGCCAATTTCCCACAGCCTGTTTGTAGGAAGCTACAATGTTTGTTAGCATCAAGCTAATATTCTAAATTGCCAATGTTGCCTTGAGGACTTTGGAGTATTTAGGAAAATGTACTTTTTAATGGCTACTCTATATTTGTCATGTATGAATTGCTACTTCCATGAGTAAAAAATGCTTTTGTTGTTATTTGTGTACCCTCTTTTTTCCCCTTGCACGCACTGCACTCTTCTCTAGTTACAAGACTCCGGCTCTGCTATCATGATAGTCAAAATGACTCGGCATTGGCATAGCAAATTATGCCACTCGCCTGTTCACTGGAGCACGGAAGAGGGAGCATATAACTCTAATCGGGCCTTCTTCCAATGGCTGCCTGTGCATTTTAGAATTAATTGCAATAGCATTTCGGTGAAAAATCTGCATTGTAACTGGCAGGATTGGCAGTGATTGAACTACAAAAAAAATAAAATAAAAAACAGGAACAGCTTTAAATTGTGAAACAAATGCTCGTTATGTCTGCTTCAATCATTGTTTGAATTTCACCAAAGGACTTCTCAATTTGCATCACAGCACAACAGTGTTGACGCCCCTGAATCTATCTTGTGACTCTTCAGAATTGACAAACACTTTTGCTGTTCTGACATAAATTAGATTTAATCCGTTACTTCCTCTATGAAAAATAGCGTATGAAGCAGAATGGAATACTTTATGAAGTCAGTTAGTGGCTCGGCGGTGCGGATTCTCACATGACTCATGACACACGGACATACACACATTTATGAAGACTGCACATTGACATGATTTGCAACTTTGGAGTGTCTTAGTGCATGTGTGTGTGTGTGTGCATGTGTTTGTTTTCACATGCTCAATGTGAAGCCGCTTGTGTGACAGAGGCCAAGGAGGGGGATGAGAAACAGTGTGGGTGGGAAACCTTTTGACAAAGTTCCCCATTTTCACAAAAAAAAAAAACCCAAAAAAAAACTTGTTCCCGTTATGAGTTGCGTGAGACGAGAGAGTTGCTCAGAAGACGACGCCAGCGTGTGAGTTTGCGTTTCCACCCCCAGACTGCTAATAAGGGGGGAGTGGCCGCCACCGGAGGCGTCTGGGCCCAATTACCATATTAATTAGCTCATCCTTTGACCAACAAACACAGCAGCCAAATGTCACCGCGCTCACATCGGCCATCGGAAACACAATTAGTGGAAGTCATTATTGTTTTAGCAATGCCGTGTTTGTCCAGCTCCATTTCCCGTGGCCGTGGTGACGCCCACTCCGCGGTACTGCTCCCCCACTGTGAGCCCTCTTACTTGTTTGCGTCAGGCCGACAACACAAACTGCTCTAATGAGTATTCTCTCAGGGCCAGGTGAGGTTTTTCCCCATTCCGGAAAGGTTTCTGTGATGTTACTTTCAATGAAGATTAAAAAGTCTACAAAGCCCTGTACAAATGCAAGGTCTTTGTGACATTAAATAATGAGACCAAGCGACAGTAAATCATTTCTTCAGAATTCCCACCATGATCTCTAACTTGTTTGTAACCTGCTGTTCTTGGAGGCTTTTCCTGACACCACAAAGTAATCACTCAGGAAGATCATCTAGCAATAAATCTTAACTGCACTGGCTATAATCCTATTCATTTTAGGATTCAGTACAAAAAGAACTTGACTGTCACTTACAGAACGTGATTGTTTTGATTTGTTGTTTTATTTCAATCTGATGGAATTCATTTCTGTTTTTCTTGCATTCACACTACAAATGCCATGTACATTTTAGCCATGGACTTTTGTGCGGGGCGGCCCGGTAGTCCAGTGGTTAGCGCGTCGGCTTCACAGTGCAGAGGTACCGGGTTCTATTCCAGCTCCGGCCTCCCTGTGTGGAGTTTGCATGTTCTCCCCGGGCCTGCGTGGGTTTTCTTCGGGTGCTCCGGTTTCCTCCCACATTCCAAAAACATGCATGGCAGGCTGATTGGACGTTCCAAATTGTCCCTAGGTGTGAGTGTGGGCGTGAATGGTTGTTCGTCTCTGTGTGCCCTGCGATTGGCTGGCAACTGATTCAGGGTGTCCCCGCCTACTGCCCGAAGACGGCTGGGATAGGCTCCGACACCCCCCGCGACCCTAGAGGATCAAGTGGTTCGGAAAATGGATGGATGGAATGGATGGACTTTTGTGCGTTCCTTCTGTTTGTTGTCCTACATACTGAAGTGGAATATACTGTACATGAAATACACTTACTTTGCCCAGTAGAGTTGAAAATGTTCATAGTCAACGCAATTATCATTATGTGTGTATGAGTTTAACCGCTTGTTGCCACACAAAAATTTTTTTGAATTACGTGTTTTCTAGACCTATACTTATTATTTTGTATTGCTCCAAAATTATCACTTTTCAGGAGACCGACCGCCAAAATGTCATGTTTGTCCAACCATTATCATTACATCATCAAAGAGATCAATCCATTTTCAACACTTAAAATTGGTCAGCAATGTGTAAAAATAACACACAAAGTGGACTCATTGTATAGGGTAATTAAAAGAAAAAAAATCATAATACATTTCAAAAGAACCAAATTGGGAAATAGGATATTCTGGCTCAACAGCAGCAATATATAAAATCAAAGATGTACTGTCGTTTTGCGTGAGGATTAATTTTCCTGGACTCTGACATGTGGTCACTCCACAATGTAATGAGAGTTAGGTCCCAAGACGCTATGCGACTTTTTTATCCCACCCAGTCTCTCTCGATTCTTGCTGTTTATCTGCATTTCTAACCTTTGTGTTTTGCTTTGAACTCCACTTTTGCTCGACCTTCATTTTAATTTACAGATAACATTGTGTTTGTACAAATACACCCCCCGCCTCCCAAATTGACAGCTCCTCCATATGCAGTTGAATAAATAAACCCCATGACCACTTTTTGAGTAACTACGGTGTATGGTTTTATAAACAGTGAACCATTTTAGACTTTGTTATCTTTGTGAGTGTACCAAAAACATGTGTGTGTGTGCGCGTGTGTGTATTTAGTTGAGATGCTGACAGGAAATACTTGGGCTGGTATCTTTACTTGCCACACCTTTGTCTCATTACATTAATGATGAACGCGGTTATGGGAAGACAGCAGTTGGTCAGAATAGGGTGGAGAAACAGTGTGGTTACACTGGAATGAAATCTACACAATGGAAGACCTTACTACTGGAGGTGCAATTTCCAAAGGTTGGTTTTTAATCAAGATTTATCTCGACATGATGGAGTTGCTTGCCATACAGAATGAATCCTTTCCTGTGGTGTAACTATCTTGTCCTTCTATCTGCAAGGCCATCTGAGCTGGAGGGTCACGCGGGGAACCATTTGTGGTGCTGTTCCAAAACTCCCGCAGAATTCTCTCGACAAACTCAAAAGCATTGCAGATTTATTCAATTGAATTATAGCCTTTAAGATACATGTCAATTAAAATATGCTGGAACTAATAAAAATCATAAGCAGCTTGATAGTTCTGAAATTAAAAAGATGTTTTTATGATTGTGAAGACTATCCAACCGTTTTCCAAAACTGCTAAGATCCCATTGAAATTCAGATCAAGAGTATCTGAGTCCAGAGTGTGTTGCACCCTGGCCCCCATCTGATTTGGGAGGATAAATGGTTTCATTGCACAAAATGTACTGCTGGGTGTAAATCATGCATTTCCACAACCCTGTGACAATAAAGTTCTGGTTTGACCAAGGTATGAACTCAGATCACTGGATTAAGAGAAGAGTGCTAAATATTACATTTCATAAACTCAACGCATGTGTATGGGACATATGGTTGGCTGAAAATTATGGAAAAGCAGAATTTTGGTGTGAACAATCATGTTAGACACACACACACACATACATACACATACAAGGGAATAGATAAACATTCTCCAAGCATGTAATAGTGACAAATGTTTTGAGATCCCAGTGATAGTTGAACTCAAGAGTGCGAAACATGACACCATGGAACCTGGTGAATTTTTGGAGTAGGGGCATATTGTCTCTTCGGGTTACACACACGGTACGGGATAAAGATCGTCCAAGCATTTTAGTTCGTGTTACAGTTCATGACAAAATTAACAAGGTGCCAACAAGACTTTTCCAGATCGCTCACCATGAAACCTCAGGTACAGGGGTAGGGAACTCTGGTTCTGTGAGAGCCATATTTTGCCTGTTTCAGAGCTCTCCCGACTCCAAAACACCTGATTCAATTGATCATGATTGTTTCAGGCTTGTAAAGAGCTTGCTGATGAGCTGATCGTTTGAATCAGGTGCATAGGAGTAGGGAGGGATCGAAAACATGCAGGATGTGGCTCTCGAAGAACCGGAGTTCCCTACCCCTGTTCTGGCATGTTTGAAAGTAACGGCTTATGGTGTTATGGTCCGCGATATTTCAAGTCACGATTATCCAAGCATGTAAAAGCGACAACATATTTGAAGTCGCACTGAACTTTAAACTCGGATAGCATGATTTTGAATACAGTTATTACTTTATTTTAATACAGTATTAACCGTTACACCGTGGAACCTGTGGAAATAGTGTGGGAGGGAGAAACTTTCACACTCGGAACTGTACAGATTCTGCAAGCATGTGACAGTTAGTGACAAAATGATTAAGGCAGACCGAGACTGGAACTCAAATCGCTGGACTCAGAGTGCAGAGGGCTAAGGATTATATGATGGAACCTCTGCAGGTAATGGGGGACGGATATATTTTTTCTCAGGACTGAACACACAAGGTTCGGTTAATGACTGGACAGTTATGTTACAGTTAGTGCCAATATCATCCAAGTCCAACGACATTTTCACTCGGATCGCTGGGTTCAGAGTCCAGAGTGCTAACCATTACACCATGGAACCTCTGCAGGTAATGCGAAAAGTGCATACTTCTCAGGGCTCAAAACTAATTGCTCGAAGAATAATTTCATAATTACCGTATTTTCACAACTATAAGGCGCCATTAAAAGTCAAAAATTTTCTCCAAAATGGACAGGACGCCTTATGATGCGGAGCGTCTTGTCTATGCGCTGAGTTCCAAAACCTGACTGACAGCCGACACGCTGTTTATATAGAGAAAAGGCGGAAGTGACTGTGGACAGGCATGCGGCAAAGAAGTCGGCCAATCAGTGAAGGGTGGGCGTGTATATATACATATAAGAAGAGAAAGGGAGAGAAAAGGCAGACGTGAGTGACAGGCATGCGGGGAAGCAGGCCGCCAATGAGTGAAGGGTGGGCGTGTAAGTGGACGCTAAAGGGACGCTACAAGCAGGTACCAACACCTGTATAGAGTGTGGCTATGTGCATTGTTGCAAAACAACTTCGGTTTTGGTTTCTAAGAACCCCCGAAAATAAATTCTACAAAGAGACACGCCTACGAAGCTCAGTTCAAACTTCAAGCCATTGGTTATGCTTTTGGCATGCGTGCCCATCTCACAGCAGCGGTGAAAAACCAAGTCAAGCAAATGAACTCTGAGCTTGCCGTTATTACCGGAGGCTTGACTAAAGAACTCCAACCGCTGGACATCGGCATCAACCGGGCGTTCAAAGTAAAGTTGCGAGCGGCATGGGAACAATGAATGATCGATGGCAAACACAACTTTACAAAGAGTGAGAGGCAGCGGCGGGCGAGTTACGCCACAATTTGCGAATGGATTGTGGCTGCTTGGACGAACGTGTCTGCTTGCACTGTTGTTCGAGTTTTTGGCAAAGCCGGCATCATTTCTGTGGAGCCACATGGCAATGAGAGTGACTGACAACGAGAGGGAACACGGCGTTTTTGATGGATTAACGGTACTTGCACAATTGTTCAATTCTGATACAGAGGATGAGGACTTTGATGGATTTCTGGGTAATGATTGATCGAAAAACGTGAGTACATTGTACGATGGCTAAATAAAATACAACGGAACTCCGTTTTGCTTCGTTGCCTTTTTAAAAACGTGTTTTTAGCTTGTATCTGTATGTCTTGGCATGCTACCGTATGCTTCAAGCTAACGTGTTTTTAGCGTGCGCGCATGCATGCCGTATGTTTAAGCTGGCCTATGTTTTACCACTTTAAAATCGCGCCCAATAATACAGTGCGTTTTGTCTATGTGTAAAATACAGAAATAGCACCCATTAATGAGACTGCGCCCAACCATACGGTGCGTCGAATGGTCGTGAAAATACGGTATGTAACAGTTAATGTCAAAATCATCAAGGTCCCACCGAGACTTGAACTCAGATCACTGGATTCAAAGTCCAGAGTGCTAACCATTACACCATGGAACCTCCACAGCGAATGGGAGAGGTGCATACTTCTTCTCAGGGCTTGAAACATATTGCTCGAATAATTTGACAATGATGTAACAGTTAGTGTCAAAAGGATCAATGTCCCACCGAGACTCAAACTCAGATCGCTGGATTCAGAGTCCAGAGTGCTAACACCATGGAACCTCTGCAGTTAATGGGAGAGTTGCTTACTACTCAGGGCTCAAAATACATTGCGCGAATAATTTGACGATGTCGCAGTTATTGTCAAAACTATCAAGGCCCCTCCGAGACTTGAACTCGGATCACTGGATTCAGAGTGCTAACCATTACGCCATGGAACCTCTGCAGGTAATGGGAAAGATGCATACTTCTCAGGGCTCAAAACTAATTGCTCGAATAATTTCATAATTATGTAACAGTTAATGTCAAAATTATCAAGGTCCCAACAAGACTTGAACTCGGATCACTGGATTCAGAGTCCAGAGTGCTAACCATTATACCATGGAACGTCTGGAGGTAATGGGAGAGTTGCATACTACTCAGGGCTCAAAATACATTGCTCGCATAATTTGACAACGACGTCGCAGTTATTGTCAAAATGATGAGGGTCCCACCAAGACTTGAACTCGGATCACTGGATTCAGAGTCCAGAGTGCTAACCATTACACCATGGAACCTCTGCGGTTAATGGGAAAGGTGCATACTTCTCAGGGATCAAAACTAATTGCTCGAAGACTATTTTCATAATTATGTAACAGTTAATGTCAAAATTATCAAGGTCCCAACAAGACTTGAACTCGGATCACTGGATTCAGAGTCCAGAGTGCTAACCATTACACCATGGAACTGCCACAGCGAATGGGAGAGGTGCATACTTCTTCTCAGGGCTTGAAACATATTGCTCGAATAATTCGACAATGATGTAACAGTTAGTGTCAAAAGGATCAATGTCCCACTGAGACTCGAACTCGGATCACTGGATCCAGAGTGCAGAGTGCTCACCATTACACCATGGAACCTGTGCAGTTAATGGGAGAGTTGCATACTACTCAGGGCTCAAAATACATTGCTCGAATAATTTGACAATGATGTCGCAGTTATTGTCAAAATGACCAAGGTCCCACCGAGACTTGAACTCGGATG